>NW_018744297.1:260000-265000 GCF_001683475.1 Chenopodium quinoa
AGAAAACATTATCCAGAATTTCGCTGAGATTCGACCCCATAGCTGATGATAGAACTAAAATAGATATTTTTTGTTTCCTACTCACCCGGGCCCATATCCTTGCCTCTCTATCAATCTCTAATTCTGATCTTCCTCCCCAATCTGATATTATGGTGCCGGTATAGACCGGAATTCCGTTATGGTCCAATTCGGATCGGTAATAAATACCCGGGCTTTGCAATATTTGATTGATCACAATTCTATATATTCCATTTACTATAAAAGTTCCCAGGGAATTCATGAGAGGAATATTTCCAATCAAAATTGTTTGTTCTTGCATCGCCCTGCTGGTTTTCCAAATTAATCCTGCGGACACATATAATTCCGAAGAATATGTAAGTGATTTATATATAGCATCTTTTTCTTCTATCATGGGCTCTGCTAATTGATATGTTTCCACAAATAATTGAAATTCAATTTCTTGGTTTGTATCTTCCATTTTTGGAAACTTATAAAGTTCTTCCGTTAAACCCTGATCAATGAACCTCCAAAATCCTTCAAATTGTATCTGATTAAACCCAGGGGTTGTAGACATTCCCCCATTTCCATCCCGTAGCATTTGCACGCAATTCCCCATTTATTGAAAAATCCTATTTTTGGCTCATCCTTCGTTGAATCATATAGACCGAGCTATCTCTGATGGAATTTAAATTCTGTTTACTAAATCACATAAAATTTGACACAAAAAACTATATATTCATATAGGAGCATATATGGAATGTATGAAATATGTATGAAGGGGGGAATACAGAAAAGTTTCTACTTAAATTTTAAAATGTAACAGATGCAAAAGGAATTCTGCTACTTATACTTAACTTAAATTCGATTTATAAAATTGAGTTTTAGTATGGAATATCAGTTCCATTTTTACCATTATTATGATATTACATATTCCAACCCGATTGGATACCAAAAACGAAACAGATGCAGGATTTGATCCCTTCGCCGAGATAAAGACATAATAATCAGAAACAATAAAGAGTTCATTTATTTAATCAATATTTTTGGCCCTTTTGTAACAATAAAAAAAAGGGATTTGCGTAGAAAAGAGATATTTTTACCTATCTTAGTACTCTATTTGTAGAATTACTAAAATATCGTTGTATTGTAAAGCGGGTTATGTTTATTCTATTAAATAGTCAATTTAACCACGTGCAGATATCTATATATCATATATAAGATACTTGACTGTCGTCTGTGTAATTTTTGTTCTGGTTCCGGGGTTTACATATACTCATAATTCTTGTTATAATTGCAATTGAGAAAAAGAAAAAGGAAATAAAGAGTTTTCGATTTTTTCTTGAAAAGATGCAATAATGATTAGTTATCCTTTGGATTTTCTTATGTCATTAGGTAAACAGAATTTGAAATCAAAATTTACGAATTGTTCATGAAACCGTAGTCAAGCCAATAGTTAATGGTTCCAATTGATCGTGTTTATCATGAATTTTGACTGAAAGTCCGTAGTTTTTGGTCTGAATCGAATCAAAACAAAAAAAGAAAGAATTTGCTTTTAGTAAGTATTTAGAAGTAGTGGAAGGGCAACCAAGGAAAAGAGATTCAAAATGCAAGTCCAATAAATAAAAAACGAAGTGCAGTAATCTACCCCCAAAAGGGACTATTTAAGTATCGTCTATTTTGTATCGTTTTGGCGGCATGGCCGAGTGGTAAGGCGAAGGACTGCAAATCCTTGTTCCCCAGTCAAATCCGGGTGTTGCCTGATTCTAATTAACAAAAGACTCGAACTCCCTTATCAACTGCTATAATCGATAACTCCCCGAATTCTTCGTCGGCCGAGGGGAAGGAGAAGAAGGGGTCTCTTGGTACGTACTTGTGGGGTTCTCAAAAAAGAAAGTTATGTAAATTCTTGTGTCTAGGATTCAAGAAAAGATTTTACTTTTAGTAATTTTAGTAAGTAGTAGAAGGATTATCGAAAACTCTCCATTCCCTTCCAGCCCTGTTGGCGCGATTACTGACTGGGCCTTGAAGTCGGCGGAAGGGAATATCTAACCAATTTCGAAATGTGGATAAAGAAAAGCGTAATATAGTTTCTATACAAACTCAAAAGAGTCTCTGAGCTGAGTATTCAGGTATTGGATTAGTTCATTAAAGGAATAATCCCCAAAAATTTTTACTCTGTACCAGGGATTTCACTATTATTATGAAACAATAATGGAAAAATTCCTTCATATTCATAGAAATAGGGGACATAATTCACATGGATATTGTAATTCTGGCTTAGGCTGCTTTAATGGTAGTCTTTACATTTTCTCTTTCACTTGTAGTATGGGGAAGAAGTGGACTCTAGAAATACTAATTTAGTTTAGTTGAGGAATAAAACTGTATCATTATCATTTGTTTTATCGATCGCTTCGCAAAGTGTATTTAAAGATAATAATGTCAATAAAAAAGATATTTCAATAATTCCCACGTTTATATTTCGAAAGGAGATATAGATGATAGGAAATTTATCTAATTGAATTTTTCTTAAATTTCCACGAATGGACTCTTATCAAAATTCAATTAGATAAGTTTTATAAGTATAATTACTTTTCTTCTTGGATTAG
Organism: Chenopodium quinoa; assembly: GCF_001683475.1. Lineage (NCBI taxonomy): Eukaryota > Viridiplantae > Streptophyta > Magnoliopsida > Caryophyllales > Amaranthaceae > Chenopodium > Chenopodium quinoa. The sequence continues at coordinate 262,607 of NW_018744297.1, forward strand.
CTTGGAAATGATAAAAAAAGATTACTAATTTGGTTTTTCCTAATATATACCAAACTTTACTTTTTTTTCTTTGATTCTTTCGGCAGGTACTGGGATTAAGTTTGTATCTTTATCATAAATTATATATAGTTTATAGTACACCGTCTTACACGAAAAAAGACTAATCTAATTGATAGTATGGTAGAAAGATTCATATGAATCTTTCTACCATACTATCCGCTCTCATCGAATATTGCTGATTCGCGCCTGCTCGTTTCAGTTAAGAAACACAATTAGAATCCGTCAAAGAACTACGAAATCAAGTTTCATTCAAATTAATCATTCTGGCTAACCGTTTTTACATAGATAAGAAGTAAAAAAGCAGTAGGAACTAGAATGAATAGTGCAGTAGCAATAAATGCGAGAATATTTACTTCCATAATCTTATCGTTTTTTTACGTACCATTAACTCGGGATTTAATCCCATAGAGATGATCCAAATTTTATCTGTTGATGATATTGAATCAGATTAATATCAGGAATAACAATATTTGAGCTATCATATCAATTCGCGGTCGCGAATTGAATAGTATACCATAGGAAGCTCTTTTATCCATACTGAATCCAAAAAAAGAAAAATGGAATTTGTTAGCTAATCAAGAATTCCCTTAAGTTATCGTTCTTTTTTACTCTTTTTTCCAGAACCTGACATCTTTCTTCTACAATCAATCATCTAATGAAGTTTCACTTTTTCGTTTCCACTTCCGCTGGTTACAAAAATCCAAAAACAAAAAATAGAAGGAAATGGGATCAATCTGAAAAGTATTTTGTCAAGGTAATTTTAATAAAAAATTGGGTGTTTTACAAGAAACAAATTCCATTTATACATGTACTCCCGAGAAACATCTGGAATTCTATTCCACTAGATAGACGCGAGAAATTGAAAAACCAGACCTACTATGTTATCTTTTGAAATCCTAAATAAAATCTTACCAATCAAAATTTTTTCTAGTATTAAGCCACATATCCGTTTTAGGAATTTGTTCTAGTTCAAGTAATGGAAATTTTTCTATTTGTTTGAAAATGAGAAGAAAATAAACTCAAAAAGAAAAAAAAAGACCTAAGAATCATCCAAAGACTTCCTATTAAAAGTAAAATTCTATTGTTGTTCTTTTCTAAAAAAGTGGAAAGATCCATTGATATATTTATTGATTATTGGATCCGTCGAGACTGACGGGGCTCGAACCCGCAACTTCCGCCTTGACAGGGCGGTGCTCTAACCAATTGAACTACAATCCCAGGGAACTAAAGTATACAGTTTCTATACTTTTTATATGATTTGACTCAAAGCATTTCTAGGTAGAATTTTTGTGTTGTAACAGAGACGCGAGTGATATATTTATCTTCATTTCACATGAATATGGACTTTACTTTATTTAGTGAGAACGACACGAATTGCTAGTCAATTTTTCTTATTTCAAAATCTATTGATAAAATAAAGAAAAAGAGTTTTCTTTTTTTCTTTCTATTTTTTTCTATTTATACTTTAACAATTTTAACTTAAAGACCATACCATAATATGAATCTAGATCATTATTTTGATCAAAAATTCAATTTACCGAAACAAATAAATAAAGCAAACAAATAGAAAAAAAGAAAGTATAACAGAAAATTGGATTAGTTTTTTACGTATATCAGCCGTTTCGGGAAGACAAAAACCTTCTTCTCATAATGGATGAGCGGATTATTGGGCCGAGTTGGATTTGAACCAGCGTAGACATAGTGCCAACGAATTTACAGTCCGTCCCCATTAACCGCTCGGGCATCGACCCAGGAAGAATCAATTCAATTTGAAGCTTATTGCTAATCTATGATCAACTTCCTTTTGTAGTACCCTACCCCCAGGGGAAGTCGAATCCCCGTTGTCTCCTTGAAAGAGAGATGTCCTGAACCGCTAGACGATGGGGGCATACGGGCTAAACATCCATCATACTATGAACATAATATGAGCAGTTTTTTGAAATTGTCAATATAATCGAATAATAAGATTCAAAAGATCTTTCCGTCTTACACAATTCCATAGATTTTTTTTTGTCATTACAATTTCATTTATGAATCATTCATTCCCTAGAAAATCCAAAATTATTAAATATTTATATAGACTAATTTATTCATTAAAAATGAATCGAATATTACTAATTAATCTAATACTAATTAGAATATTAATAATTAATCTAATACTAATATAGAACGCGAGCTAATATGAAATTACAGAATACTTTCCGTTGTCGAATAGAAAGAAAAAAGGGAGTTTAAGTTAAACAAACCCTATTAACGCATGTCGAAACGAGTCCCTAGCTACTATCCGGTTACTTAATGTATAGTATATAATAACTTATTGTATGTAATCTATGT
>NW_018744297.1:270000-272500 GCF_001683475.1 Chenopodium quinoa
AAATGCGGATATAGTCGAATGGTAAAATTTTTCTTTGCCAAGGAGAAGATGCGGGTTCGATTCCCGCTATCCGCTCAAGGGAAAGTAAATTTATTTACTATGATAAAGAATTTGGTTATAGTTATAGTCGATCCCGATAGTGTAGTGATTCTATCCTTCGCGTTCTTTTATTTTCTCACTCCCCCAAAAAGAAAACCGAATAAATATGAATTTCAATTAATTTCAATATTTATTTAGTAGTATTTTATTTAGTTAATTTACTAGTTAACAGATTCAAACCTAAAATTTTGTCCAAAATTCAAATTTTGCGGAGACAGGATTTGAACCCGTGACCTCAAGGTTATGAGCCTTGCGAGCTACCAAACTGCTCTACCCCGCGTCGAAAAAAAGTTGGGAAGGGATTGACAAACAAAAAAGGAATGTGCCCTCTACCCTATCTGTACAAATAGAATACCCCATTTGTACAGAATGGTAAAGGATCTATCTACGATCAACGATGATCATAGAAATGAAAATATTTTTTTATGCTTACCAACTCGATCTTGTTGCCCCTGGCAACAAACATGTATGAAACATTTCACGAAGGATATGTCGGGATAACCCAAAGTCTCGATAGTTAGCTCTCGGTCTTCCGGTCAAAAAACAACGTCGATGGAGACGCGTAGGTGCACTATTACGTGGTAGAGATTGTAACTTTCCATGAATTTCCCATTTATCACTCAACGATGCTACTTTGCTTATTTCTTCTTTTGAGGATCAACGAATCAAATGATATTTTTGTTCCAAATTCTTCCTCTTCTTCTGTCGCTGAATCAAACTTTTCCTTGCCATAATGGTTCAGTTCCTATTAGTATCAATGATACGGGTCGGATCCTAGATGTAAAAGTGTATAAGAAAGGGGGTTGCCTTCTCCATCCAAAGAAATGAGATTCTCGTGAAGACAACACAAAAATTAACCAAATTTGCCCGATGTAGAGGCAATCAAGAAAGCCGCATATGTGAATATATAACCTACGGAAAAGTGAGCTAATCCAACTAATCTTGCTTGTACAATGGAAAGAGCCACTGGTTTATCTCTCCATCGAATCAAATTGGCCAAAGGTGTGCGTTCATGAGCCCATGCTAAAGTTTCAATCATTTCCTGCCAATATCCACGCCACAAAATTAAGAACATAAATCCCGTAGCCCAAACAAGATGTCCAAATAAGAACATCCACGCCCAAACCGATAAACTATTCATACCAAATGGATTATATCCATTGATAAGTTGTGAAGAGTTTAACCATAGATAATCTCTTAACCATCCCATCAAATAAGTGGAAGATTCATTAAATTGTGAAACATTACCCTGCCATAACGTGATGTGTTTCCAATGCCAATAAAAGGTAACCCACCCAATGGTATTTAACATCCAGAAAACTGCCAAATAAAATGCGTCCCAAGCCGAAATATCACAAGTACCGCCTCGTCCTGGACCATCGCAAGGAAAACTATAACCGAAATCCTTTTTATCTGGCATTAACTTTGAACCGCGTGCATCTAAAGCACCTTTTACTAAGATCAATGTAGTCGTATGTAAACCTAAAGCAATAGCATGATGAACCAAAAAGTCTCCCGGCCCTATTTTTAAGAATAGGGAATTACTACTCTCATTAACAGCATTTAACCAGCCAGGAAACCATATACTTCGCCCCGCATAGAATGCCGAGCCACTTGTTGAGGATAAAAGTACATCGAACCCATATGAAGTTTTCCCATGAGCAGATTGTATCCATTGAGCAAATATAGGTTCGATCAAAATTTGTTTTTCTGGAGTACCGAAAGCAAGCATGACATCATTATGAACATAAAGACCCAGGGTATGGAACCCTTAAAAGAGGCTGGCCCAACTTAAATGGGATATGATAGCTTCTTTATGGTCTAACATTCTTGCCAATACATTATCTTCATTCTGTTCCGGATTGTAATCTCTAATGAAAAATATAGCTCCATGAGCAAAAGCTCCTGTCATAATAAATCCTGCAATGTATTGGTGATGCGTATATAAGGCAGCTTGAGTAGTAAAGTCTTGTGCTATGAACACATAAGCAGGTAAAGAGTACATGTGTTGGGCGACCAAGGAAGTTATAACCCCTAAAGAGGCTAGAGCAAGTCCTAATTGAAAATGAATCGAATTGTTGATTGTGTCATAAAGACCCTTATGCCCGCGTCCCAATCGCCCCCCCTGGAGGAATATGTGCTTCTAAAAGATCTTTCATACTGTGCCTAATCCCAAAGTTTGTTCTATACATATGACCGGCAACAAGAAAAATAAATGAAATAGCTAAATGATGATGAGAAATATCAGTTAACCATAAACTTTGTGTTTATGGATGAAATCCACCAAGAAGGGTTAGAATGGAAATTCCCGCCCCTTGGGAGGTACCAAATAAATGACTGCTTGAATCCGGGTTTTGAGCATAAAGATTCCACTGACCTGTAAAAAGGGGCCCTAATCCTT